>NW_027189174.1:297707-315207 GCF_040958095.1 Procambarus clarkii
AAGTATAAGCACTCTATCGAGGTGTGGGTTGGGTTGTCCAGAAAGAAGGATCATCAACGACGACACTACCACCAACCCACAATCTATAATAGAAACCAGAGCATGATGTTGCCTATGCTAAAATTACATTCATTGTCAACTCATTACAAACCCCTGCAATTGGCCTAACCTGATTTGATAAAGAGTGGGAGGTAACAGACACCCAAATGCATAGCTATTGGCAGATGTTCAATACAACATGATAAAGGAAATCTCCACTATCCAAAGGCTTATTTCAATAGGAAGGTCAAGGTGACCAGAGGTTAGTTATTCTGCATGGATAGGGAGGCACTATTAGTTGTAGAGGCAGTTGAATATTTTGAACCATATCTATTCCAACGTCATTTTGTCATCTACACTGATCACAGGGCTCTAAACACACATTTTTAAGAAAAGAACCAAATGCCCACGAATGCCACGCTGGTTCCATTAACAGTCTGCTCACTCACTCCAGGTACTTCACAAACCAAGAACGTCACATATAGTGCCAGACACCTTGAGCAAAAACATTGCTGCTATTAATGTAAATGTCAATATTGAAGGTATTTCTAGTGACAAGATGAGTGTTCCAGATGAACGAACCTAGGTGTAAAGAAATTATTTTGCATTTGAAAGGGGGGAAATATTCTTCCAAGAATCGAAACTACCAGTACTGGACTTTGAATTATAGGAAGGATTATTATGTATATAGCCAGAAAGTTCGGGCAGTGTTCTAGCTAGTTATAGCAGATGAACTATGATCATCAGGGGTGAAACTGGCACACGCTTCTAAGATTGCACGTCACCCAGGTATTTATAAAACTCATATGAAGGTAAAGTCTTATTTCCAAGTACGTTAAAGGAAATCATTAAATTTGTAAAGACATTCTCCAATTGTCACAGGAAAAAAAGGTATCCTTAAGGTACAAACCCACTACAGAATACGGAAGCCTTTAGATCGAGTGGGAGCCGATTTCATTGATCTCCATGGTCATTCAGGCAATCTTTACATGTTGGTATTAGTGGATCATCTGCCCAGATTCACTACATTGATTTCATTATCTCAGAAGGATGATCATACTGTTGCAGATGCGTTCTTGCATAGGTTCGTAATTGTATTTGGGCCCCCTAAAGTTATAGTCTGACCGAGGTCAGGAATTCAATGGTAATATTTTATTTATGTCTGTTTTTTTTTTAACACGAGAGAAAAGCGAGGGGCTGTCTTGCTGGTGGTGGCGGACAGCTGGGTACCCCGTCCGGCCCATCACCTCCCTGCCTCCTTCACATTACCACTAACGCCCTCGCATGCCACTTCTTTCCGCTTCTCACGCCTTTCCTAACCAAACCTTAAACATAATATACCGGTCTCCATACGCATGTGTTGTCATGTGGGTGGGATCGCTCCTGCTCTCATACATGCTGAACTATTACCCACATATACTTAACTTACTATACATGAACACCGGCTAAAAGCAGATTCAATTATGTTGAAATCATTCTATGGTTTAGATATGGTTGATGAAATTTTGTGTACATGGCCTACAGATGTAAACACAGACGAATTTCTTGTTAAACTTAATGAACAAGTCACCTCTATAAAATTTACTATGGAGATTGAAATTGATAAATGTTTGCCATTCATAGATGTACTTATTCATACGGAAGATTTTTTACTCAAGTTTAGTGTCTAGGGGAAACCTTTGAATAATTTATCTTATGTTCATTATTTCTCAGGGCATAGACACAATGTGAAGAATAAGTTTTTCCTCTATGTATCTTAGGAGCTCATTGGGTTTAGTCTAGAATTCTTAGATGAAGAGTTTAAGAATATTGATTCTATTGGTCTCAAGCTTGTTATCCTCTGAGTTTTTTAGAAGTTTGCCATAATAAAGCACGTCGTACATATTGTACTAATATATGCAGTTCGCCCAAAGTTCGCAGAGAAAATTCGCCCAAGATGTGCTATGTTTATCAAATTTTTCTGGGTCTGAAAATATAGTCAAGGCTAAATATTAAATATATATATATATATATATATATATGTCGTACCTAGTAGCCAGAACTCACTTCTCAGCCTACTATTCAAGGCCCGATTTGCCTAATAAGCCAAGTTTTCCTGAATTAATATATTACTATAATTTTTCTTATGAAATGATAAAGCAACCCTTTTCTCTATGTATGAGGTCAATTTTTTTTTATTGGAGTTAAAATTAAACGTAGATATATGACCGAACCTAACCAACCCTACTAACTAACCTAACCTATTTATAGGTAAGGTTAGGTTAGGTAGCCAAAAAAAGCTAGGTTAGGTTAGGTTAGGTAGGTTAGGTAGACGAAAAAACATTAATTCATGAAAACTGGCTTATTAGGCAAAATCGGGCCTGAATAGTAGGCTGAGAAGTGCGTTCTGGCTATTAGGTACGAGACATATATATATATATATATATATATATATATATATATATATATATATATATATATATATATATATATATATATATATATATATATATATATATATATATATATATATATATATATATATATATATATATATATATGTCGTACCTAGTAGCCAGAACGCACTTCTCAGCCTACTATGCAAGGCCCGATTTGCTTAATAAGCCAAGTTTTCATGAATTAATGTTTTTTCGACTACCTAACCTACCTAACCTAACCTAACCTACCTTTTTCGGCAACCTAACCGAACCTAACCTATAAAGATAGGTTAGGTTAGGTTAGGTAGGGTTGGTTAGGTTCGGTCATATATCTACGTTAATTTTAACTCCAATAAAAAAATTGACCTCATACATAATGAAATGGGTAGCTTTATCATTTCATAGTAAAAAAATTAGAGAAAATATATTAATTCAGGAAAACTTGGCTTAGTAGGCAAATCGGGCCTTGCATAGTAGGCTGAGAAGTGCGTTCTTTGCTACTAGGTACGATATATATATATATATATATATATATATATATATATATATATATATATATATATATATATATATATATATATATATATATATATATATATATATATATATATATATTATTAAATATGACCGAAAAAGTAAGATTAATAATTCTAACACGAATTTTCTCGATCTTTCGTACATTCCTTTTCACTGTTGGTGGTAATTCAAAAATCAATTCTCCAAAATTCATTTTTATTTCTAGTCTGACGCGACACTTGAGCGCGTTTCGTAAAACTTATTACATTTTCAAAGACTTTAGTTTACACATACACAACTGAATAGAGCTTACACATCTCCGATTTGTTTATATCTACATTTGAGTGAGGTGGATGGGGTGAGGTGGTATTAATAGGGTATTAAATTCATCAACACAAGACAGAACACGAAACAATGGGTATTGAATGGAAGTGATTGTAGAAAGCCTATTGGTCCATATTTCTTGATGCTTCTATATTGGAGCGGAGTCTTGAGGTGGGTAGGATATAGTTGTGCATTAATTGGCTGTTGATTGCTGGTGTTGACTTTTTAATGTGTAGTGCCTCGCAAACGTCAAGCCGTCTGCTATCGTTGTATCTATCGATGATTTCTGTGTTGTTTTCTAGGATTTCTTTGGCGATGGTTTGGTTGTGGGAAGAGATTATATGTTCCTTAATGGAGCCCTGTTGCTTATGCATCGCTAAACGCCTAGAAAGAGATGTTGTTGTCTTGACTATATACTGGTTTTTTTGGAGCTTACAGTCCCCAAGAGGGAATTTGAAGGCATAGACGACGTTGGTCTCTTTTAAAGCGTTCTGCTTTGTGTCTGGAGAGTTTCTCATGAGTAGGCTGGCCGTTTTTCTGGTTTTATAGTAAATCGTCAGTTGTATCCTCTGATTTTTGTCTGTAGGGATAACGTTTCTATTAACAATATCTTTCAGGACCCTTTCCTCCGTTTTATGAGCTGTGGAAAAGAAGTTCCTGTAAAATAGTCTAATAGGGGATATAGGTGTTGTGTTAGTTGTCTCTTCAGAGGTTGCATGGCGTTTCGCTTTCCTTCTTATGATGTCTTCGACGAAACCATTGGAGAAGCCGTTGTTGACTAGGACCTGCCTTACCCTACAGAGTTCTTTGTCGACTTGCTTCAATTCTGAGCTGTGGCTGAGAGCACGGTCGACATATGCGTTAACAACACTCCTCTTGTACCTGTCTGGGTAGTCGCTGTTGGCATTTAGGCACATTCCTATGTTCGTTTCCTTAGTGTAGACTGCAGTGTGGAAACCTCCGCTCTTTTCCATGACTGTTACATCCAGAAAGGGCAGCTTCCCATCCTTTTCCATCTCGTAAGTGAAACGCAGCACGGAACTCTGCTCAAACGCCTCCTTCAGCTCCTGCAGATGTCTGGAGGCCACTCTCCTACCACCCCCATTCTTTTGTATGTACACATATATATTTACTTTATTTGAACTTTGTTACAAAAAAGGAGTTACATATGGGTTACAAAGATGGTTATCATAGGTTGTCGAGTTCCTCCAGCTCCTCAGATGGCGCGCAGGAACCCTGGATGCAGTGCGCATTTCCCCTCTGTATCGCCACACTGAGGGGCTGGAAAAGAAAGCTTGCAGCTCTTGGGTCCCTTGTTGCTTCAATGAGCCTAGAACCCAGTTCCTTCAAAAAAACTGGTAGCACTTTTACCCCAGGCGCCGAGTGTCTCAGAAGCAATGGGGACAAAATTGTAGTGGTGATCCAGTTCGCTATACTTACGGGATTTGGCTGCTTCCCTGTGGGTGGCAGCGCCACCTGGTTGTGCAACACTGAGGTTAATGTAGGTGTTAGCCAGGGTTGATACGCACGTGTAGTCCCATACCAACTGCTTGCCATTCTTCCAGGGGTTCACTGTGATACCATCCGGGCGACCAATAAGAGCATCAGAGTTACGGGGCGTTAGGTAACGGGGCTCTCTTTCAGCTGGGCATCCAGCTGTGGTGAGGCTCCTCTTGATGATGTCGTTAACTTCATTGTGCCTCGAGTGCCATCCCCCTGTGCTTTGGCAGAGTAGGCCATGGTGGCCGTACCTGTCAGCCACCACCTCGCTGCAAATACACCTATATCTGGTGTGGATTGGGGCAGCAAGGCGGAGGGTTACAGCAATTCGGAGGGCGTGTGGTGTGAGACATGTGCCAGTTGCCGACATTGGGGTTGCTAACAGGAAATCCCCTGCATGTGGTGCTGCTACTGCTGTGAGGCGAGCAATGTCGTGTTGTGTTGTTGCAGCACCCAGGCACTCTGCAGCAACTTGGTCTACAATGGGGCCATCCCTGCTGGATTGCCTGTGGGCTTTTGGGGATGGTGGTTGAGGTGATTGGCCTGCACGAGAGGCCCACTCTGTGGCACAGCGTGTAAAATTGGGATCATGTACACCTGCCAGCTGATGTAAGTGGGCAGGTAGAATTTCCTTCACAAGGTCGTCGGATGCTGATAAGGAGGACAGGAAGGCTGGAACAGCGATTTGCGTTGCTGTTCGAACTCCGAGGCCCCCAAGTCTTACGGGAAGAGAGGCTTGTTTCCACTGTAGGTCATCGAGAGAGAGGTTAAGGGCTTTTTCTAGCATTGATTTCAGTAACCGGTCATACTCCCTTAGTTTTTGGCTACTGTAAGATGGTGAACACCTCAGAAAGTAGGTTAACCTGGGGAGGAACAGACATCTGGTGATGAGGTAGAGTGCATCATGAGCATCAATATCCTCAATCCTCCCATCCATCCTCTTAAGGTCGGCGATTTTCTTATCAAGGACATCATCGATGGCTTTCAACCCCAGGGGAGCTCCTAGGAGTGTGCTGTCTTCAGGTTTAGTTTTATGGATATTTGGCAGAAGACCCTCTATTCTCTCTACGATGCCCTGGTTGGAACATATTATTTCACATTTAGAAGAGTTCAGGGTGAGGCCTAAAACTGCACCATGCTCCTGGATTTTTCTGATGTCCTCCAGGAGGGAGTCTTGGGAACTAGCTAGGGTACCATCATCCAAGAACCAGATGTTAAGCTCGCTGGACAGGACGTCTGTGACTTGTTTGATGACTAAGCAGAAAAGGAGAGGAGCAAGGGGGTCACCCTGTTGGACGCCTTCTCGCGAGTCAATTTCATGTTCGCCAAAAAGTAGCTTAAGATCCATACTGTAGCATGAATGTACAAAAGGGTAGAGGGAAGGGAAATGACTATGAACCGCACGGAGTACAGCATCCCTCCGCACCAAATTGAAGGCATTTTTGAAATCTAGCTTGATAAGGGCCTTTTCGTCTGTGATGTTGGCGATGAAGGCTCGAGCTGCATGGGCTGCCGCCTCACACCCTTGTGGAATGCCAAACCCGAGCTGTTTTGGCTTCAGCATGTTGGCCGCTGCATCACTAACTGTTCTTGCAGCTGCCTTTGTGACGAGACGCCGGAGAGAATTGCCCACAGCTATTGGCCTGATCCCTCCATCCTTTTTCTTTAGAGCACAGAGAGATGCTCCAAAAAAGATAGGTCTTATGGACGCTGGTATGTTGCCAGCTAGACATGTGTTGGTGAATCTGGTTAGTTCCACCAAGAGGTTCTTTGCAATGTCACCCAGTGCAGGGTTGATCATTTGCTTGAGGTGGTTGGGTTTTAGTCCTGTGAACCCACCTGCTGATCCTGTAGGGAAGGACATGGCTGCTTTATGGACCACAGATTCAGCCACCCAGAGAGGTTCTGCTCCGGTAGCCTCCACTTGTACAATGTCGTCCTCACGCGGAGCCCTGGGTGGGTGTTTCTCCCTTAGGGCTTGAGCTGTTGCGGCATCTCTGTCGGCAATTGAGTCCTCACTGGTGATGACTCGTATTGCGCCAATAGTGTTTCCTTCTTCTATTTTCTTGGTGACTGATGTTCTGATTTTTGATGTCTCGAATATGCCACTGTTGCTCTTCCTGCCGTGGGTGTTTCTCGCGCGAGTGGGAAGGCGCACCTGGTTGTCCTCCCTGGGAAAATCATTTATAGCTTTGATGACTGAGGCAGCTAAGGTTTTGTCTCTCCTTGCAGGGGTGGCTAGACATATGTTGCCAAACATTAGGAGGTTGTGCCATGCTTGGGTCGTTCCAGGAGAGTCGTTGACCTTTCTCAGGAGGGCAGATAATTTGGCTGCTGCATGGGGGCGGGCTGCTTTAGGGATGTGTTGCAAGGTTCTGGCCGATGTTGCTTTGATAGCTTCTAATAAATTTTCTGTGGGAATGAAGGTCTGGGAGGTGTTTTGCCTTACGGGCGGTGTGGGCTGTTGATTGGTGTTCTCCCTGGGAGGGCGCTCAGAACCCAAACACCTGACTCCGTTGTTGGAATGAATGCGCACATTATCGTCCCTCAACTGGATATAGCATACCCTGTCACACGTCTGACATCTACCCCAGCAAACATTTTCACGTTTTTAAAACATTCTAAAAACAACATTTCATTGTTTTCAGCACGTTTATAATTACGTTTTAAAAATGTTTTTTGAGAATTTTTATATATGACCTTAGAACCTAAATAAATAACATTTAAAAAAACCTTTTTATAATATTTTAATTACCTACAAAAAAAACGTTTAGGGTAAATCAGGGTATAATAATTTTTTAAATTATATCTGAAATAGAAAGGGAGAGAAAGAAAGAAGACATATCTGAGAAAGAAATGGACATCCTATATATGTACGTGTAAATTACAAATAAATAGGGTACAAAAAGATAATTAAAATATTATATTTATTTAAGATTGAGTAATACAATAAAATATATGTAATAGCTCGAAATATAGACTATATCTATAACAGAATATAAAAGTAAAAATCTAAAAATCTATAAAAATTTATATATGCAATATGTGAACACAATAGATTTCGTGATCAAGCAGCCTGTGATTCATGTCATGCTGAGATCAGCCTGACGTTACAAGCAGTTATTGTTACTTAAAACTAAAACAAGTAAAATTTCCCGAGTATACATATAACATTATAGTTTTTCTATGACTAAAAATAAAAATCTATAAATCAAAAGTTTAGGAATAATTAACTAAAAATAAAAATCTACAAGTGAATGTAAACACAGTCAAGTATAATATTCATGTAGAAAGAGAAAGAGAAGATTTCTTTCTTTCAGAGAAAGAAAGAGAAAAAGAAAGAGAAAGAAAACAAGAGAAAGAAAGAGAAAGAAAGAAAAAAAAAAGAGAAAGAAAGAGAAAGAAAAAGAAAGATAGAAAGAAAAAAGAAAGAGAGACAAAATATATATTATTCAAGAGAACTTGACAATTAAGCACCTTCAAACAATTCATGATCAAGCAGGCTGTGATTCATGTCATGCTGAGATCAGTCTGACGTCACAAGCAGTTATTGTTACTTAAAACTAAAACAAGTAAAATTTCCTGAGTATACATTATATACTATATAACATAACACTATAGTTTTTCTATGACTAAAAATACAAATTATAAATCATTTATTCAAATTATAAAGTAAAATCTTAAAGTTTAGGACTAATTAACTAAAAATATAAATCTACAAGTGAATGTAAACACAGTTAAGTATAATATTCATGTAGAAAGTGAAAGATTTTTCTTTCTTTCAGAGAAAGAAAGAAATAGAAAAAGAAAGAGAAAAAGAAAGAGAAAGAAAGAGAAAAAGAAAGAAAGAAAGAAAGAGAGAAAGAAAACAAAAGAGAAAGAAAGAGAAAGAAAGAAAGAGAGAAAGAAAGAGAAAGAAAAAGAAAGATAGAAAGAAAAAAGAGAGAAAAATATATATATTATTCAAGAGAACTTGACAATTAAGCACCTTCAAACAATTCATGATCAAGCAGGCTGTGATTCATGGCATGCTGAGATCAGTCTGACGTCACAAGCAGTTATTGTTACTTAAAACTAAAACAAGTAAAATTTCCTGAGTATACATTATATACTATATAACACAACACTATAGTTTTTCTATGACTAAAAATACAAATTGTAAATCATTTATTCAAATGTTAGCACCATGCAAGAAGAGAGGAGACAGAACAAAATTAAGGCAAGGGGAGAGAAGACAGAATAGAAACAACAGAGAGGGGAGAGAGAAATGAGAGAACATTGAAGAGAAGGGGAAGAGAAAGACAAGATAAGAAAAAGATACAAGATAAAAATGACGCAAGTGAATTCCACAAATGTAAAAAGTAAAGGAAGAGAGAAGCTAGAAGAGACAGAAAACGAGAGGTGTTAGATGAGAGGAGGAAAGGAGAGATATAAAGAGACAAGAAAAACAGGAGAGAAATGTAAAAGAAATTAAAAAAAAGGGACATTTGTGAGGAGAGAAAATAAAGAGACCAGAGAAGACCATATATCAAGAGTGTGAGGATAAACACTTAATTGTGAATTTTCTTAGTAGACATCCTCTGCCTCTTGTTGCCCCTCTTGTATACGAATCGTACTTGCAAGTTTTCCCTGAAAAGATATTAACAAAATTAATTATTATTTATTTGTTTATATAAATTACACACACACAAACTTATATATATATATATATATATATATATATATATATATATATATATATATATATATATATATATATATATATATATATATATATATATATATATATGTATATATATATATATATATATATATATATATATATATATATATATATATATATATATATATATATGTATATATATATATATATATATATATGTGGGAAGGGGATGTTCCCTCCATGCTGGATATTATATTTACCAGGAAAGAGGAGAGATTTATCATTCAATACCTCCCTCCCTTGGGTAAAAGTGACCATGTCTTTTTGGGACTAAAGTATGCAATGCATTATAATCTGGAAGAAAATGAGCTTGAAGCAGTTGAAAAACCTGATTTGTGGAGAGGTCATAATGGGGAACTCAGATATTTCCTTAAGGAATTTGACAGAAACACTTGCTGTTAGGACATGAAAACATCTTCGGACATTAGGACATCTTCAGAAGGAGTGGATTTACAGGTCGAGAACTGGACATAAATAGGCAGGAGAGAATGGTGGAGTGAGGCGAGGTACAATACGTGGACACAGCAGAGGGCCTATTGGCCCATCCGATGCAGCAACCACACACAGGCCCAAACATAGATTGGGAGATGGCTTCTTCAATAATGAATTGTAAAAGTACCTATAACAGAAACATAATTGGATCTGCTTTGATACAGATCACAAAAGAAAGTAAATTGAACATTAGCAGCGGTTTATATAACTTAGATCCATTTTTAATAGATCAATTAAAGGGCGATTTAAGTAGGATCATTGGAACACATTTGTCTCACTAATTCATTGTAAATATTTACTATTTTTATGCTATGATTATCCATGTTTGGGCCTGTGTGTGGTTCCTGCATCGGAAAAATTCTTGTTTCAATTTTCCTCCGTGGTCAGACACTGACTATCTATCTATCTATATATCTATCTATATATGTATATATCTATATATATATATATATATATATATATATATATATATATATATATATATATATATATATATATATATATATGTCGTACCTAGTAGCCAGAACGCACTTCTCAGCCTAGATGTCTCAGGGTAATGGCTGAGAAGGCAGCAGCTCCTCCGCCACACGTCCGTCCCCTAGGCCTCTCCCTCTCCCTATATATATATATATATATATATATATATATATATATATATATATATATATATATATATATATATGCAAACAAGCCTGAATGGTCCCCAGGACTATATGCGAATGAATGAATGACCATCCGTGATGGTCAAGTGGATTAAAGCGCCCTGTAGTTACCAGTTGCGTTGCTTCTGGGAGTATGGGTTCGAGTCACTTCTGGGGTGTAAGTTTTCATTCATATATATATATATATATATATATATATATATATATATATATATATATATATATATATATATATATATATATATATTAGTTGTCTCTTCAGAGGTTGCATGGCGTTTCACTTTCCTTCTTATGATGTCTTCGACGAAACCATTGGAGAAGCCGTTGTTGACTAGGACCTGCCTTACCCTACAGAGTTCTTCGTCGACTTGCTTCAATTCTGAGCTGTGGCTGAGAGCACGGTCAACATATGCGTTAACAACACTCCTCTTGTACCTGTCTGGGCAGTCGCTGTTGGCATTTATTCACATTCCTATGTTCGTTTCCTTAGTGTAGACTGCAGTGTGGAAACCTCCGCTCTTTTCCATGACTGTTACATCTAGAAAGGGCAGCTTCCCATCCTTTTCCATCTCGTAAGTGAAACGCAGCGCGGAACTCTGCTCAAATGCCTCCTTCAGCTCCTGCAGATGTCTGACATCAGGTACCTGTGTAAAAATGTCGTCAACATACCTGCAGTATATGGCCTCTGAAGAGACAACTAACACAACACTATACCCCCTATCAGACTATTTTACAGGAACTTCTTTTCCACAGCTCATAAAATGGAGGAAAGGGTCCTGAAAGATATTGTTAATAGAAACGTTATCCCTACAGACAAAAATCAGAGAATACAACTGACGATTTACTATAAAACCAGAAAAACGGCCAGCCTACTCATGAGAAACTCTCCAGACACAAAACAGAACGCTTTAAAAGAGACTAACGTCGTCTATGCCTTCAAATTCCCTCTTGGGGACTGTAAGCTCCAAAAAACCCAGTATATAGGCAAGACAACAACATCTCTTTCTAGGCGTTTAACGATGCATAAGCAACAGGGCTCCATTAAGGAACATATAATCTCTTCCCACAACCAAACCATCGCCAGAGAAATCCTAATAAACAACACAGAAATCATCGATAGATACAGCGATAGCAGGCGGCTTGACGTTTGCGAGGCACTACACATCAAGAAGTCAACACCAGCAATCAACAGCCAATTAATGCACAACTATATTCTACCCACCTCAAGACTCCACTCCAATATAGAAGCATCAAGAAATATGGACCAATAGGCTTTCTACAAACACTTCTATTCAATACCCATTGTTTCGTGTTCTGTCTTGTGTTGATGAAATTAATACCCTATTAATGCCACCTCTTGTTCTGTCTTGTGTTGATGAAATTAATACCCTATTAATACCACCTCACCCCATCCACCTCACTCAAATGTAGATATAAAACCGGAGATGCGTAAGTTCTATTCAGTTGTGTATTTGTAAACTAAAGTCTTTGAAAATGTAATAAGTTTTACGAAATGCGCTCGTGTCGCGTCAGACTAGAAATAAAAATGAATTTTGGAGAATTGATTTTTGATTTACCTCCAACAGTGAAAAGAAATGTACGAAAGATTGAGAAAATTCGTGTTAGAATTATTAATCTTACTTTTTCGGTCATATTTAATAATATATGTCTACAGGAAAGACTGCTACCAAAATATACTAATATATATATATATATATATATATATATATATATATATATATATATATATATATATATATATTTATATATATATATATATATATATATATATATATATATATATATATTTATATTTATATAGATTATATTGTTATACCTTAGGGCGGAGGTGTAAGACCGCCATAACCGACCTCCCATCTTCAAAACTAACCATTCGTCCAAACTGATCTGTTATTTTAATACTTGCTTTCTCCAACGTGTTAGTATTTAATGTCTTGTACACTAGGGGATGAGCTCCTCTAGAATATGAGTCATGATAATTGATTGCATCTAAGATATTTACAATTTGCCCCCCGTATCGATCCGGCTCGATGACGTCACTATAAATGAGTAAATAGTCACAACCTCCGTCATTGTCTGGGGGGAATGAGGCCACGACCTTGGAGGCTGCTGTAATGTCATCTGTTTTTGCCTGATAAATGGTGTATTTGCGACTGCTGTCAAAACCAAATACATTAGCTATTCTGTGTTTAAATTGAAGGCTAAGAGAATATAACAAACCTTTACCTTCATTGTTAAGAGTGGAGGCTAGTAATACTCGCTCTAAGGATTGATCATAGGTGAGGATTGGTTCTCTTTCTGAGAAGTATATTTTGAAATCACCGCGGAAACTAAGTTTCATGTCGGTGATTATTTGTCGGCTAAGCTCACCCGCGATGAATGTGATGTTTCTGGATAATATGTTGGTTTTGGGGAGGAAGGTGTAAATGAGATGTTCTGGGCTTTTAGAAAGAGTTCCTCGTTTAAAAGTAGCATAGACGTCTATGCCAGACTCACCCTCATCCTTGATGATAGCGTTAATTCGTCTGGGTAGGAGTATGTTGACTAAGGCCACTTCATGTTTAGTGGAAGGGTTTAAATGTAGAGTGGGGATGGTGTTTGTAAATGCTGAACTTGTGTTGTTGTATATATATCTTCTTGGTCGAGGCTAGTAAGGTATATGTAGTGTTCCTCGTCCATTGTTCAGTTATGTACTGATTGGGGTGGGAATAAAACATCATTACTTATATTTTATTTTATTAATCTACTAAGGAAATATTACTTTTTAAAAGAACTACAACAGGGGGATTATTCCCCATAACAAATTACATATAAAGAGCAGCAGCTGTTGGTGCTGCTGTCGCCCGCTGCTGCCGCTGCCGCCGCTGCTGGAGCTGTTGGTACCACTGACACCGCTGCCACCGTTGATGGTACTGCTGCTGCTGCTGCCACCGCTGGAGCCGTTGTAGTTGGTGGTACTGCTGCCGCTACCGTCACCGCTGCTGGAGCTGTGGTTACTGCTGACACCGCTGCCAGCGATGATGGTACTGTTGCTGCCGCTGCCACCGCTGGAACCGCTGTAGTTGGTGGTACTGCTGCCGTTACCGCCTCCGCTACTGGAGCTGTGGTTACCGCTGACACCGCTTGCCAGCGTTGATAGTACTGCTGCTGCTGCTGCAGCCGCTGTAGTTGGTGGTACTGCTGCCGCTGCCGCCACTGGAGCTGTTGGTACCGCTGACACCACTGCCACTGTCGTTGGTGGTGCTGCTGCTGCTACCACCACCGAAGCTGCTGTAGATGGTGGTACTGCTGCTGTCGTCGCTGCTGCTGCTGTTACTGACGGTGGTGGTGCTGCCACCTCTTCTTTGTGGGGGGATTGTTACAGCTTTCGTTGTTTTTTCGGTGAGGAGGATAACAGGAATATTTCCTGTGACTCTCCATCGAGGATGGTGTCAATACGATGATTTTGATTTGAGTGGGGGTAGAAGTCAATAGTGGTTTCGATCCGTCGTTTGGCTGTAGCAGATGTTGAGGGTGGGGGTGGAGCGGCGCTGGAGGTGGATGAGTACTCTTGTAGGTGTCTCTTCTTCCTGGGGGTAGCTGGTGGTGCTGGTGGTGCTGGTGGTGTAGAACGAGAAGAGCTTCCTGGGGTGGTGGCACCCTCCCCCACCACTGCATCTAGGGTGATAGTTTTACTATCACCCTCTCCTCTGGGATCATCATTCGGGAGGGGTACCATTGATGGGGTAACAGTAGAGGGACGTTTGAGGATTACCAGCTCCTTGTTATGCTTGGCTAACTCTCCATTGAGAGAAATGAGCATGGGTCCGACGTCCTTGTGCCAGTTGTCCATGCCACCACGGGAGGCCCCCAGTCCATGGGGTACCACCAACCGAAACATGGTTGGGGTTCTTACCATAAGATTGCCAACCTTTCTTAGGGCGGTTTTGAGCCAAAACAATCTGTTTTTGGCAGTATCCAGGGTGACATTGGTGATGTAGTGGATGTCGGCGGAAGACTGCACTTGCTCCTGAGCTATAGGGTTGGACTCGAAGGGGTGCTCCTGCACCGAAAGCAGAAATTAGCCCCAATATGGTGGGGCGGAAGAATAACACTAGCTCTTCGACAATGTCTTGTCCGTCGGAGGGCAGGGGAGCTATCTTCACTTCAATGTCCCCTGGGGTAGACCGGTAACGTATTGTGGCCCTGTTGACATTAGTCAGTCCTTCACGTTCCACACGGGCATAGTTGTAACATTTCCATATTACACTTGCCAGCCCATAGGGACGCACAACGGCGGCTGGGAGGTCGTACACTATTACATCTCCAACCCCAAAGGCGTGGGTGTCGGTGATGTCGTTGTCTATTGACTTAATAGATGATAAAGCCATGGCGGAGGGGCGGTTGAGAGGAGCGTGCCGACGACAACTATAGTGACCAGGAGTGACGGAGGGGGCCTTTAAATACACCTGTCCCCACCTGGAGGGAGAGGAATATAGGGGTGTGGGGTAGAGGCCGCCTTCCTCACCTTAAAAGTCCATACACACTCCGTCCAGTCTCGAAGGCTGTAATCTGGTCTCGATGTTGGAAGGTTAATTTTTCCATTTGCCATATCTCCGTCTGGATTTCCTGGGATGAATATTCTTCATAGCGTTTCACCGTTTCTCCAAATGACTTAAAAAACCGTTCTGGAGGGGCACTCAACACAAGACGGTCATAACAATCCCACAATGCATATATCAATCTACATTTGTGTTCGACATACTTGTAGTACCGCTGAGTAGCAACCAACTTCTTTAATAAGAGAGATTTGTCTTCTGCAGGTGTAGCTGGGGGAGGAGTGGGTCTAGAAGCTTGCTCCATGGTGGATATTGTTGGGGTTTCACCTTCTATTCTTACTCTGGGGTGAGCAATAGTTATGCTCAAGGTCACTCACCGTAGCCCTGCGGGTCTTCACTCGATCCTCACGGCGCCACTGCACGCCAGGAGAGTCTCCCAGTCAATCTCAACGGCCTCTGATTAAGAAAGAGTGGGAACACGACTCGTTCACTAGACTGTCATGTGCCCTCCCCAACAATCGGGCTTTACGGTTAACCACAAGGTCGCCAACTGGTGTTTTAGGTGGCCAGTAACACCTCAGTGGACTGGTGGAATTAGTGGTAGCCTTGGCAAGGTCACACTCAAAAGATCAGAAATCAGGCAGGTATGTGCTCTTATCACTCTATGCTTTCAGTATAATATAGCCACAAGATCAATGGAGGGAATGATATAAACACAATGGTAATTTTGTATTTTACTTAAAATGTATGAAAGATGTCACAAGGCCAAACAATAATAAATAAATCAACTGATCCTGGCAGCGGCCGGTAGTTCCCACGAATAGTATGCACTCACTAAGTGGCAACACCTCCCCTCCTCATCAAGTGTCAAGAACAGCTGATCGCCTGGCCCCCGCGTGAAAGATTATTGCTTGTTTTCTGGATTCACGCGCGCTGTTTCTTTAAATCCTCCAATATTACTAGAAACTCGCACACTCGATATTGGCACAAATAGCACGTATTTCTTAGTTACACTGTACTCAGGCTCAAACAGTCTTTTCTACAATCAATGCTACTATGACTCAATGTAATGTTTTTCAATGCCCTTCATTCAATGACATATTATAAAATATTAACACTGGAGTTTTCAGTACTTTCTCTCGTGGGTGATAACGCAATAATTCACTGTACTCACAAATGATTAGTCACTGCATGAACATAAGACATATATAGTGTATACCAATCAAACATCAATACATGGAAAATAAATAGTCTCTGGGCACGTAGCCGAACCTCCAAATACTGGCATAATATTATATATAATTTATCACTATTATGTTCACATCAAAATCTCTAGAAAGATACACACAACACTAAATTTATCACTTGTTCCTGGTGCCTGTATACACCAATAATCAACATAAGTATTATAAGTACTCTTGACAGTACTACACGGCAAACTGGTGCCTCACTGTGACATTGGTGAGACTTGCTCACGACATATAAAATCCTCAGGCTAGATAATATAGCCGAATAACATAGCTAACTAAAGGGAAATGGGGAGGGAACTAGAAACACCTACTTCAACCTATCCTCCGATGAGAGTCGAGATGTAGCTCCTGGTCCTCGTGTCGGGAACGCCCCCACACGACACGTCGTCGTGTCCTACCAGAGCCTCTCGTCGTCCCACCGTTTAGCGCGTCGTCTCCGTGCCCTCTTCACTGCAGGTCCGTCCTCCTTCTTGACTTCTTGAAGGGTTGGAGTCGGTCTCCTGGCCGTCGTCTTCTCCCATCAATGGCTGCCGCCTACGTCTCAGCTACAGTCGTCCGGATTCCCCAAATAGTCCTCTCCTTCCTCAGCTACCCAGTGGCTCTGTCAGCCACTACGCCGTCACGAACTGGTGAACTGCCACAGACGTCACATACGTCACTGCACGGCTTCACTGCTTCTTGCACAGTACCTGACTGGAGCACTTGTTGCTCAAATAACCGTCAATTCCCTCTCTGGTTCAACACATGAACTAGGGAAGACCTCTCAGAGTACTGGCAGACTTCAGGTGACGCGTAAATCCACGGGAGCGGGAAACAACTGTCAAACTGACAGGACCAATCGTCGCACGTCCGACCTCTTTGACGTGTCGTGTCTGACTGCTGGCGCCAGCTCGGCGCGCTGGCCGGACCCCCTTCGTTCGTGACGTCACTTTTGCCACGGGAAGTTTTCATTGGCTCCCGGTGCCACATTGCTGTCGGTGACCAATCCGGTGCCACTGACGTCACACGGTTTTGGCGG